>NC_057803.1:385422471-385428681 GCF_018294505.1 Triticum aestivum | reverse complement strand
AGGCATAAGTGGAGCTAGGAGAGTCCAAAAGGGGTGCGGTTTTCGGCCATGCGATCGTGATCGAACGCTCTAGGTGATGGAGCAGAGTTTGGTGTGTTTTGGGCCAAATTGGAGGGGTGTTGGGCTGCAACACACACGAGGCCTTTTCGGTCCCTCGGTTAACCGTTGGGGTACTAAACGTAGTCCAAATGGTACGAAACTTGACAGGCGGTCTACCGGTAGTAAACCAAGGCCGCTTGGCAAGTCTCGGTCCAATCCGGAAATATTTAATACCCACACACGAAAGAAAGGTAGAAATGACCACCGGAGGAGAACGAAGCGCCGGAATGCAAAATGGACAACGGGGAAAAAGCTCGAATGCATGAGATGAACACGTATGCAAATGCAAAACACATGACGACATGATATGAGATGCATGAAAACGAAAACAACACACGGAGACAAAGACCTGAACCCGAGAAAATAAATATAACTTAACGCCGGAAACGGCAAGAGTTGGAGTACAAATTGGGAAAGTTACGTCCGGGGTGTTACATATAGTACGTACTGTAATTTATCAGCTAGATAAATTTGTACAATGCTATGAAACTTCCAGCTTCTGTTTGATGTATCTTGCGTCCAAGGTTGCCCGTTGCAACATTTCATCAAATACAAAGGAGACTAACATGCATGCTATTGCATCTCAATGATTGACAAATCATAGCCGGTATGTACTCCCTCCGTTCCAAAATAAGTGTCTCAACTTTATGCAAACTTTGTACTACTACTAAAGTTGACACTTATTTTGGAACAGAGACAGCTAAAGAAAAAAAACGATCCATGCATTCCCTAGCCCTTGAGACTAGCCACAATGGGTAGTAAGATAGACAAGTAACATGCACATGGTACTAGTCTTTGTTACTATCTCTATAGTGGGGAGTAACATATGTGTGATAACATGCAACACTTCATTTATTAGCCTATAGACACATCTTGCTTTAATATGTGTGATGTTACTCATACTACTAGTAACTAGCTATGTTACAACTTTCATCTCTTTCTTAATTTATTGCTTGCCACATCATCTACTTTATCTAGATATGTGTGATGTTACTACCTACGTTACTCCCACTATGGGTAGTCTGAAATGTAAACCCTAACCAGGCTTTCATTTGCTGGCAACGTTGGAGCTTCCAAAGAAATGAAGTTTGCAACCCTTTGACCATCGGATCATTTTGTGCAGTTTCACCAAAATCGAGATGAGCATCCCTGTGGAAAAGAAATTGAAGAAGCATGATTAGAATAAGATTACTGGGACTAGTTGATGCGACATAAACTCATCACAAATACAGTACACAGAAGCCAGTAGAGGTATGTGCGGGGCAAAGAAGTAGAGAAATATCCACATAGAGTGATGTGGGAAGCTGGAGCAATGGTGCAAGCCGGCTGTAAAGGGAGTTGTACCTGAGGGATGTCGTGTCGTAGCTCAACCTAGAGGAGGGCGGCAGGATGCGACAACTGCCCATGTCACGGCAGTGAGCAATGGACGAACACAATGTCACTGGATTTGTGAGAGAGAACGGCGGGGACTCTTGATCGGGACGTGCCAACAGTGGGTTTTCGCCGTTGGCGACGGTGACCGCATCTACACTAGGCATCCACCCCTTTCCCCGGCAGACGTGATCCACCAGGATGTTAGAGATGTGGCCACAGTCATTTTGTGCGAGAGAGTGTGAAGAGAGCAACCCCAGCAAGCAACCGTCCAGGCTCGTCCTGCCTATGTATATAGTGGAGCGGTTTCCTTTTCTCTCCATATCAACCTATTTATATTGCGTACGTGCCACTAAAGAGAAAAAACTTTATTTATAAATGACGCGACACCTACAACTCATTCTCCTATAAACCTTGCGCTTGGCATCTCCAAATTATTAACCTTGCAATTGGCTCTTCGCCTCTTCGGGAAGTCGAGCAATAAAGTACTGAAGTATATATCATTCTGCCTATATGAGACCGAATGAATTGTTGCATGTCTACCACGTGGGCGAGGGTCGAGGGGTGAGGGAGAGTGCATACTATTACGTCCATTTCAATATGGACTACATCCAGAGCAAAATGAGTGAATCTACACTCTAAAATACGTCTATATACATCAGGGTTTGGAGTATGTACTAGTAGTTCCTATTGAAATCTACTAAAGGACATATATTCCAAACAATATGATAATCTCTCTAACCAAGGTAGGGATGAGGAGTAAACAGAGCGAGTAGTAAAAAAATTTCCTCGTCCTGCGAGCCACCATGCGCGTGGGCGAGGGAGCGAGCGTAAGGCGTAGTACTACTACCTCCGTCCTGGTTTATAGGTCACGTTTGTAGTTCGTGCCAAATTTTTACCAAATATTTAGCAAACAAAATGTTACTGCATGTCAACAAAAACTATATCGTTGGATTCATATTTCTACATAGTTTTCAATGATATAATGTTTTTGTAACATGCATGAACGTTTTGTTAGATCAATCTATAGTCAAAATTTGACACAATATACAATGGGGACCAATAAACCAATATAGTACAATGAGTAGTAGTAAGCAAGCTTCACCTCGTCCTGCGAGCCACCGTGCCCGTGGGCGGGGGAGACGGCGTAGTAATCAAGCTTCTCCTCGTTCTGTGAGTTGACGGGACACATCAAAAGTAATACATACAGAGCATTTCGTGTAACACCCTCGATGCAGCTATATCTCCCACGTGTCGGAGCACGACTTAGAGGCATAACCGCATTGAAGGCAATGTCGCAAGAGAGGTAATCTTCACACAACCGATGTTATGAATAAGGAAATGGATACATAGTTGGCTTACAATCGCCACTTCACACAATACATGAATAAAGCATACATCATCCAGATACAATCAAGGTCCGACTACGGAACCAAAATAGAAGAAGAATACCCCTAATGCTACAGATCCCCGATCGTCCCAACTGGGCTCCACTACTGATCAACTGAAAAATGAAACAACACAAAGAACGAGGTCTTCATCGAGCTCCTCCTTGAGCTCAGTTGCATCACCTGCACGATATCATCGACACCTGCAAACTAGTTTTGGAAGTATCTGTGAGTCATGGGGACTCAGCAATCTCACACCCTCGCGATCAAGACTATTTAAGCTTATAGATAGGGAAAAGGTATATGAGGTGGAGCTGCAGAAAGCACTAGCAAATATGGTGGCTAACATACGCAAATGAGAGCTAGAAGAGAAGGCAATGTCACGATCGATATACTATGATCAAGAAGTGATCCTAGAACAACCTACGTTCAAGCATAATTCCAACACCGTGTTCACTTCCCGGACTCCGCCGAAAAGAGACCATCATGGCTAAACACGCGGTTGATGCATTTTAATTAAGATAAGTTTTAGGTTTTCTACAACCAGACATTAACAAATTCCCATCTGCCCATAACCGCAGGCACGGCTTTTGAAAGTTCTAGACCCTGCAGCGGTGTCCCAACTTAGCCCATCACAAGCTCTCACGGTCAACGAAGGGTATTCCTTCTCCCAGGACGACCCGATCAGACTCGGAATCCCGGTTACAAGACATTTCGACAATGGTAAAACAAGACCAGCAAGACCACCCGCTGTGCTGACAAATCCCAATAGGAGCTGCACATATCTCGTTCTCAGGGCACACCGGATAAGCTAAGCGTATGGGAGCCAACGTAACCCAAGTTTCCAAGGGACGGCCCCGCACGGTGCTCTGGGTTGGACCAACACTTAGAGAAGCACTGGCCCGGGGGTTTAAATAAAGATGACCCTCGGGATGCGCGACACCCAGGGGAAAAGGCTAGGTGGCAAATGGTAAAACCAAGGTTGGGCCTTGCTGGAGGAGTTTTATTCAAGGCGAACTGTCAAAGGGTTCCCATTATAACCCACCCGTGTAAGGAATGCAAAATCAAGGAACATAACACCGGTATGACGGAAACTAGGGTGGCAAGTGAGGAACAAAACACCAGGCATAAGGCCGAGCCTTCCACCCTTTACCAAGTATATATATGCATTAATTAAAATAAGAGATATTGTGATATCCCAACAAAATATCCAAGTTCCAACATGGAACAAACTCCAATCTTCACCTGCAACTAACAATGCTATAAGAGGGGCTGAGCAAAGCGGTAACATAGCCAAACAACGGTTTGCTAGGACAAGGTGGGTTAGAGGCTTGGCTTAGCAATATGGGAGGCATGATATAGCAAGTGGTAGGTATCGCAGCATAGGCATAGCAACAGAGCGAGCAACTAGCAAGCAAAGATAGAAGTGATTTCGAGGGTATGGTCATCTTGCCTGCAAAGTTCTCCGAGAAGACGAAAGCTTGATCCTCATAAACGAACTCAATGGATCCTCGAACACGAACTCGTCTCCCGGCTCCACCCAATGCAAGAACACAAACAAAGGAGACAACAACCAACCACAGGAAATGCACAAGCAACATGATGCAAAACATGGTATGCAAAACATGATACAACGGATGTGATATGCAATGCATATGCATGTTTTCGAAAGGAAAGATTGAAGCTGGCCTCAACTTGGAAAACCAAGAGTGCCACTGGAAATATGAGTTGATTTCGTTTGGAATCGATATAAAGAGCACCGGAATCGGATGCACGGTTTGCAAATGGCAAGCAAAACAAATATGGCACCGATCTGCGATTAACAACACGAGACCATCTAAAAGCATGAAGAACAACAAGCTACTGCACTTTAACATAGCAACAAAATAAATTACAGGGATCCACTCAAGATGCTTGACAAAAGATGAACACTGAGCTATGGCTAATTCACTCAATAGCAGGTTCAAACAAGCATGGCAAAAGTGCAAAAGATATCAGGTTACAGACTTAGAGAAATTAACAACATGTCAGGAATTTAACATCAGGAAGCAATGTTTAGAGCACGAAAAAAACATGCTACAGGAACATATCATGACAAAGCATGGCATGTCATGAAGCTACTCAAAGCATTCAACAAAAGTCCCTTACTGACCATAAGCCAAAAGGGATCAGAAAATACAATGGCAACCATGTGAACATAGCAATTATCATTAACAGATTCAGACTTAGCAGAAAACTGGAACATGGCAAGATAGATATTAAGTAGGCATGTTTACGAGCTCGATGCACTCACCACAAGGCATTGCATGATAAACTAAGCATACACCCAGCAAGTTGACATGGCATAGAAGCTAAACATGGCAAGATCAACAACATAGGATGCATGGATCAACAACAACAAGCTCGGCAAAAATGCTTAACACGTAAACATTCTGCCAGGAACATTTTATAGCAAAAGTAAGCTCGATTGACTCAAGCTAGGGTGCTCCATAAATGCAAACAAAGACATGGATGGATAGAGCACCACAATATCTACAAAACATCCTTACTGATCATGCTCAAAAGAGACATGGATCACTCTATAACAACATGAACACATGGCATAAAAATAATGACAGGGCCAAGACTTAGAATATTTCTAAGTCCCTGAAATCAGCAACATTAAGTAAGCTACTTTGCATGCTTGTGCTAGTTACCACAGAGATCACAAAAATACATGGCATACACCCTTGTAAAGATTGCATGGCATACTTCAAAACTCATATAGAGCTCAAGTTCATAGGAGGCACACGTCAATCATGGCAAAAATGACAAATGTCCAATTACTGATATGAATCTGAAACTAATAGAAACTGGCACTCTTCCAACAACATTTAGGGCATCAAGATGAGCTCAAATGATCATAATGCAATGAGATAAAATGAAGTAATCGTCGAGACGAACATTTTGATATGCTACACGCACGAATCGGAGCAACGGTGATGAAGTTATGCCATGATGAAGTATGCAAAATAAATTAGGGTTAGGGGCAAAAGAGGTCAACCGGATCCAGATCCAGATCCAGATCGTCCCAGCACATGAACCGAGGAGATCGCCGGAGTAACTGAAGACGGCGGCCGGAGTTGTCGCAGGGCGTCGCCGAGATGGAGGAGGTCGGCCGGTGGAGGCCGTCGTAGCACGCCGGTCGAGGAGGAGGACGACGGCGGCGGTGTCAGCGCCGGGCGGAGAGGCGAAGGCCTTCAGGCGGCACGGGGCTAGGTTACTGGAGCGGGGCGGCCCGGTGGGGGAGCTCGCCGGCGCGGGCGAAGAGACGGGGCGGCGGTGGCGCCCCTCTGGCGGCGGCGGGGCGCGG
>NC_057803.1:385414337-385422038 GCF_018294505.1 Triticum aestivum | reverse complement strand
CTGGCTCGGGCGCGGGGCGCGCGGTCAGGCCGGGCGGTCCGACTATGGGACCGCAGGGCCGCGGCGGCGCGGGGAGGAGAGAGAAGGCGGTGGGGCGATGTGGCACGCCGTGGTTGGCTGTGGAGGGCGGCGCAGACATGTCCGGCAGCGCGGGAGTTTTGTCCGAGCGCGAGGTAGAGGAAGGCTAGGGTTTGATCTGCGCGAAAAATCCGGGAGGCACACATATAAATAGGTAGAGGGAGCTAGGAGAGTCCAAATGAGGTGCGGTTTGCGGCCACGCGGTCATGATCGAACGGCCTAGATGATAGAAGGGGTTTTTGGTGGGTTTTGGGCCACTTTGGGGAGGTGTTGGGCTGCAACACACACGAGGCCTTTTCGGCCCCTCGGTTAACCGTTGGAGTGTCAAACGAAGTCCAAATGGCATGAAACTTGACAGGCAGTCTACCGGTAGTAAACCAAGGCCGCGTGACAAGTCTCGGTCCAATCCGAGAACGTTTAACAGCTGCACTCGAAAAGAGGTAAAAGGGGACACCGAAGGACATAGGAGCACCGTATTGCAAAACGGACAACGGGGAAAATGCTCGGATGCATGAGACGAACATGTATGCAAATGTGATGCACATGATGACATGATATGAAATGCATGACACGCAAGCACATGACAAGGCAACGACAGCGAATAAATGGAAGACACCTGGCACATCGGTCTCGAGGCGTTACAACACTCCACTAGTACGAGAGGATCTCGTCCCGAGATCTAGAATACCACCGAAGGGAAAACGGAAGAGAAAGAGAAGAGGTCAAACTAAGTTGCTTCTTTGACTAATGAGTGAAACCAAAGAACCTTGAAAAGGTTTAGCCATTTCGAGAAAATAATACAATGGAGATGAATGAAGTTGAAAACACTCCATTAAGACAGAGGAAAAGAAAGAACCGATTCGGGTAGCACTCCGGTTGAAAAGTGATATGTAACATGATAAGATGACAAGAACTTGAACAGAGGGCACACCACTTCTGTTAAATGGATAAGCATGAAAAGAGCAAGATCCTCACAATCCGAGATGAAGAGTGAGGAGAGCAACACCACAATGCCTCCGGAATGAAAGGATAGAAGATAGATAATTGAAAATAGGAGAATGGAGAAGAAAAGCCTACTTCTACCACAAAAGAGGTTGAGAAGGAATCCTTAGGAGAAGGGTCAAACGGAGTTGTTGGAAAACCAACAACGAAAAGGATAAGCTTGATATGGGCTTATAGAAGGCATCTCAACACTATGAGGTGACAACTTTCCACCCACGGAAAAGATTTGATTGGATTTATATGACAAGGAGACGAGAAACTATGTCGCCGGGAGGATAGATGAAGAACTTGGGTCATTTATAAGCACCATAAATAGCAACGCTCCTTAGGGAAGGCTTAAAGTGTAATATAACCCAAGATATCTCCAATGACGAGATTGATGGATTTAAAATATCTCATTCTTGATAACTTGCGAATCATGAAGCACGAAGGGAAATTATCAAGAATGTCATAACACCACCTCAAAAGATACGGAAGAAAGAATTGCACTCCGGATTACAAGAAGAAGAATGCTTGAGCTCTTCTAAAAAGAATCTCA
Organism: Triticum aestivum; assembly: GCF_018294505.1. Classification (NCBI taxonomy): domain Eukaryota; kingdom Viridiplantae; phylum Streptophyta; class Magnoliopsida; order Poales; family Poaceae; genus Triticum; species Triticum aestivum. The sequence continues at coordinate 385,420,420 of NC_057803.1, read as the reverse complement.
ATGATCACTCCAAGAAGGAATTAAATCCTTTATGAACCGCCATGTAGATCCTCCGTGAAGAACTCTGGCAACAAAAGGATGATCAAATGAAAAGAAGGATGAAAAGAATAAGATTGAAGCCTTGCAATGATTGAATGAAGCTTTGCGACGAGATAAAGTGGAAACTTGGAACTCCGCAAAAGAAAAGATGCACAAAAGAGAATCAAGAATTTATTCATCATGAACAAACTCCGAAGGAAGGAATTGATCACTTGGATGAAACAAGAATACGAATTACATTATGCTTATCCTTCACCAATTAAATTGATGACAAACAACGGATTTGGCATACAACTTATTCTCGTAGAAAGGATTAAGAGAGATATAGATCAAACTTGAGAAGGTCTTCAACGAGCCACCGGAAGGGTTGAAACAACAAATGAATTGATACAATAACAAAGGAAACAAAATCTTGAACAAACTACCGTAAGAAAAGATAAAGAAGCACAGGGAAGAATTAGAGAACAAATGAAGATACTTGAGGGGATTTGGATACCAGTGAAATGAATAGATCACAAACTGATTAGAGAATATTTGAATGATGCACCGGTAAGATTTGGATGATGATAGCTAAAAGCTGAGAATGAATAACCCAAAATGACGGCCTTCGGACAACCGAACTGAAAAGACTCATGAATTGCTCCGGAAAGGTGAAAAGAATTCTCATAATCAAAACCAATTATGAGAGGATGTCAACAAGCTAGAATCACGAATCTCTGAGAGAACAAATAAGATATGGAGGAAAAACTCTTGTTCAGTCTTCAAATGTTGAGAATGCCGATGGGAAATACCACCATGAATTGTTGAGGCATCCTGGAATGAAGAATAGAAAAGGTTGAGCCAGTGATGAAAAGAATATGAAAGATCTTGGAGAAAAGCATTTGACTGATGAAAAATTCATTCTTACGTCAAACTTTGAAAAGAATTTAGGATAGCTCTGGGAAAGATTAGAAGAGTCAGGTAAGATCCTGGAAAAAGACCTCTGGGTTAGGGCCCACTCAAGAGAAACACCGTTGAACAATTTGAAAGAGAGATTGCACCGATTGAATTAAATGGCTTGAAAGAGATTACAATCTTGAAAGAGCTTGAATGGATCGAGAATGTAACCGTGAGTCTTCTGAGATATCTTCAGCACTCCGGAACAATTGAATAGCGAGAAGTGGAATGATAAAAAGGTGCACCGGCATGGGAAACATTTGAAACGAGGAAAAAGGATATGATCAACACGAAAGCTTGAGTTGAGTCCACATGAGAAGAAAAGAATGACGAATGATGAACTTGAAACTCCATTAGAATCTTCCTCAGAATCATCAGATAAAAACATTGATCGAAAAGAACGAAGAAGCTTCACATCCATAAGATGGATATTTGATAAAGAAATCCGGGTCCTTGAAGTACAAGGGTGGGAGGTCTGGAAAAACAAAAGCAACTTGGAGACGGATGAAACGAACACCGTTGAGAGGATCTGCAAGGTGGTCTTGTGAATGTAGAAATGATTGGATCCACTTGAAGAGGAACACGCCGGTTGAAAAGGATTGATATGACAATCTTGATTATCATGAAGGATTAGTATTCCCATAGAAATATGACAATACCGCTTAGGAAAGGTATGGAATCAACATTTGACTTCGAAGCAACTCAAATACCACAACTCAAAACAAAACAAAGGATTGGCTTGCAGAATAAGCCGGAACAACCATATGATAGTGATTTCGTCCAAAGTTTTCGTGGTGGGGCCCACACGGGCTCGATCGTACAGCACCATCATGTACAAGACAGTGCACATGACATACGAAGCGTCCCTGAGTCAGCATAACCAAGGACTCTTTAAGACACAACGAGACTACTTTAAACCAACCGTGGATAGGCGAACCACTAGACGTCGAACCCCAATTTCATATCATACATCTATCGGAAAGATATCCTAGGAATTACTTGAATTCCCACTTATAAACTCTTGAAACTTTCCGTTTATGCAATCAGGTGTTCGGGATACAGGGCAAGCATAATATCTCACCCAAAACTAGCAAATGCTACATCCAGCTGTACCCATCCTTCAACACATAACCAAGAAACCTTCGGAAATCATTTACCTCAACCTTCGAAAAGCATCCGTTATACGAGTTATGGCAATACACCCGAACTCCCGCCCCAATACTGGGTGGCGTCGAGGTTATCTCAACAACAACTGCATAAAAGAGATTTTTTATGTCGGCGAAACTTAGGTATTCCAGAACTGCAACGATGAAATTGTGATGACAACACCTCGGAGCTCAACTCCCCGGGACACTGCCACAACCCCTAAATCTCAGGTGGTACCAAGAACAATGTTCTCGTCACAAAACCATCGGAACGATTCCAAGATACCCGTGTGATCCTAAAAAAATTAGTGAAATTTGAGGAGAGAAGAGTCAAAACTCTACGTCAGGATGCCTCACCAGAGCGACGAAGGGACTGAGGAGTAAAAAGAATCCTACTCTCTGATATATATAATCCTAAAAGACTAAAACATTTTTCTAGACTCAATAACGCCAGCGATTCGATCAAGCAGGGGGATCCTAAGTTGGGGAAAGCTCTGATACCAACTTGTAACACCCTCAATGTGGCTATATCTCCCACGTGTTGGAGCACGACTTAGAAGCATAACCGCATTGAAGGCAATGTCGCAAGAGAGGTAATATTCACACAACCCATGTAATGAATAAGAAAATGGATACATAGTTGGCTTAGAATCGCCACTTCACACAATACATGAATAAAGCATTACATCATCTAGATACAATCAAGGTCCGACTACGGAACCAAAATAAAAGAAGACTACCCCTAATGCTACAGATCTCCGGTCGTCCCAACTAGGCTCCACTACTGATCAACTGGAAAACGAAACAACACAAAGAATGAGGTCTTCATCGAGCTCCTCCTTGAGCTTGGTTGCATCACCTGCACGATATCATCGACACCTGCAAACTAGTTTTGGAAGTATCTGTGAGTCACGGGGACTCAACAATCTCACACCCTCGCGATCAAGACTATTTAAGCTTATAGGTAGGGAAAATGTATATGAGGTGGAGCTGCAGCAAGCACTAGCAAATATGGTGGCTAACATACGCAAATGAGAGCGAGAAGAGAAGGCAACAGCACGATCGATAAACTATGATCAAGAAGTGATCCTAGAACAACCTACGTTCAAGCATAATTCCAACACCGTGTTCACTTCCCGGACTCCGCCGAAAAGAGACCATCATGGCTAAACACGCGGTAGATGCATTTTAATTAAGATAAGTTTCAGGTTTTCTACAACCAGACATTAACAAATTCCCATCTTCCCATAACCGCAGGCACGGCTTTTGAAAGTTCTAGACCCTGCAGGGGTGTCCCAACTTAGCCCATCACAAGCTCTCACGGTCAACGAAGGGTATTCCTTTTCCCAGGACGACCTGATCAGACTCGGAATCCCGGTTACAAGACATTTCGACAATGGTAAAACAAGACCAGCAAGACCACCCGCTGTGCCGACAAATCCCGATAGGAGCTGCACATATCTCGTTCTCAGGGCACACTGGATAAGCTAAGTGTACGGGAGCCAACGTAACCCAAGTTGCCAAGGGACGGCCCCGCACGGTGCTCTGGGTTGGACCAACACTTAGAGAAGCACTGGCCCGGGGGTTTAAATAAAGATGACCCTCCGGATGCACGACTCCCAAGGGAAAAGGCTAGGTGGCAAATGGTAAAACCAAGGTTGGGCCTTTCTAGAGGAGTTTTATTCAAGACGAACTGTCAAGGGGTTCTCATTATAACCCAACCGTGTAAGGAACGCAAAATCAAGGATCAGAAACACCGGTATGACAGAAACTAGGGCGGCAAGAGTGGAACAAAATGCCAGGCATAAGGCCGAGCCTTCCACCCTTTACCAAGTATATAGATGCATTAATTAAAATAAGAGATATTGTGATATCCCAACAAAATATCCAAGTTCCAACATGGAACAAACTCCAACCTTCACCTGCAACTAACAACGCTATAAGAGGGGCTGAGTAAAGCGATAACATAGCCAAACAACGGTTTTCTAGGACAAGGCGGGTTAGAGGCTTGGCTTAGCAATATGGGAGGCATGATATAGCAAGTGGTAGGTATCGCAGCATAGGCACAGCAATAGAGCGAGCAACTAGCAAGCAAAGATAGAAGTGATTTCGAGGGTATGGTCATCTTGCCTGCAAAGTTCTGTGAGAAGACGAAAGCTTGATCCTCGTAAACGAACTCAATGGATCCTCGAACACGAACTCATCTCCTGACTCTACCCAAGGCAAGAACAAAAACAAAGGATACAACAATCAACCATGGGCAATGCACAAGCAACATGATGCAAAACATGGTATGATATGCGAGATGTGATATGCAATGCATATGCATGTTTTGGAAATGAAAGATTGAAGCTGGCCTCAACTTGGAAAACCAAGAGTGCCACTAGAAAGATGAGTTGATTTCGGTCAGAATCGATATAAAGATCACCGGAATCGGATCACGGTTTGTAAATGGCAAGCAAAACAAATATGGCACCGATCTGCGATTAACAGCACGAGACCATCTAAAAGCATCAAGAACAACAAGATACTGCACTCTAACATAGCAACAAAAACATGACAGGGATCCACTCAAGATGCTTGACAAAAAATGAACACTGAGCTACGGTTAATTCAATCAATAGCAGGTTCAAACAAGCATGGCAAAAGTGCAAAAGATATCCGGTTACAAACTTAGAGAAATTAACATGTCAGGAATTTAACATCAGGAAGCAATGTTTAGAGCACAAAAACAACATGCTACAGGAACATATCATGACAAAGCAAGGCATGGCATGAAGCTACTCAAAGCATACAACAAAAGTCCTTTACTGACCATAAGCCAAAAGGGATCAGAAAATATAATGGCAACCATGTGAACATAGCAATTATCGTTAACAGATTCAGACTTAGCAGAAAACGGGAACATGGCAAGACAGATATTAAGTAGGCATGTTTACGAGCTCGATGCACTCACCACAAGGCATTGCATGATAAACTAAGCATACACCCAGCAAGTAGACATGGCATAGAAGCTAAACATGGCAAGATCAACAACATAGCATGCATGGATCAACAACAACAAGCTCGGCAAAAATGCATAACACGTAAACATTCTGCCAGGAACATTTTATAGCAAAAGTAGAGCTCGATTGACTCAAGCTAGGCTGCTCCATAAATGCAAACAAATACATGGATGGATAGAGCACCACAATATCTACAAAACATCCTTACTGATCATGCTCAAAAGAGACATGGATCACTCTATAACAACATGAACACATGGCATAAAAATAATGACAGGGCCAAGACTTAGAATATTTCTAAGTCCCTGAAATCAGCAACATTAAGTAAGCTACTTTGCATGCTTGTGCTAGTCACCACAGAGATCACAAAAATACATGGCATACACCCTTGTAAAGATTGCATGGCATACTTCAAAACTCATATAGAGCTCAAGTTCATAGGAGGCACACGTCAATCATGGCAAAAATGACAAATGTCCAATTACTGATATGAATCTGAAACTAATAGAAACTGGCACTCTTCCAACAACATTTAGGGCATCAAGATGAGCTCAAATGATCATAATGCAATGAGATAAAATGAAGTAATCGTCGAGACGAACATTTTGATATGCTACACGCACGAATCGGAGCAACGGTGATGAAGTTATGCCATGATGAAGTATGCAAAATAAATTAGGGTTAGGGGCAAAAGAGGTCAACCGGATCCAGATCCAGATCGTCCGGCACGCGAACCGAGGAGATTGCTGGAGTAAATGAAGATAGCGGCCAGAGTTGTCACGGGGCGTCGCCGGGATGGAGGAGGCCAGCCGGTGGAGGTCGCTGGAGCACGCCGGTCGAGGAGGAGGACGACAGCGGCGATGGCGGCGTCGGGTGGAGAGGCGGCGGCCTCCGGGCGGCGCGGGGCTAGGTCACCGGAGCGGGGCGGCCCGGTGGCGGAGCTCGCCGGCGCGGGTGG